>NC_091206.1:29179220-29199220 GCF_040958095.1 Procambarus clarkii | reverse complement strand
TATATATGTCGTACCTAGTAGCCAGAATGCACTTCTCGGCCTACTATGCAAGGCCCAATTTGCCTAATAAGCCAAGTTTTCCTGAATTAATGAATTTTCTCTAATTTTATTCTTATGCAATGATAAAGCTACCCATTTTATTATGTATGAGGTCAATTTTTTTTTATTGGAGTTAAAATTAACGTAGATATATGACCGAACCTAACCAACCCTACCTAACCTAACCTATCTTTATAGGTTAGGTTAGGTTAGGTTGCCGAAAAAGTTAGGTTAGGTTAGGTTAGGTAGGTTAGGTAGTCGAAAAACAATTAATTCATGGAAACTTGGCTTATAAGGCAAATTGAGCCTTGCATAGTAGGCTGAGAAGTGCGTTCTGGCTACTAGGTACGACATATATATATATATATATATATATATATATATATATATATATATATATATATATATATATATATATATATATATGTCGTACCTAGTAGCCAGAACTCACTTCTCAGCCTACTATGCAGGCCCAATTTGCCTAATATGCCAAGTTTTCATGAATTAATGTTTTTTTCGTCTACCTAACCTACCTAACCTAACCTAACCTAACTTTTTTTGGCTACCTAACCTAACCTTACCTATAAAGATAGGTTAGGTTTGGTTAGGTAAGGTTGGTTAGGTTCGGTCATATATCTACGTTAATTTTAACTCCAATTAAAAAAAATTGACCTCATACATAGTGAAAAGGGCAGCTTTATCATTTCATAAGAAATTTTTTTTAGAAAATATATTAATTCAGGAAAACTTGGCTTATTAGGCAAATTGGGCCTTGCATAGTAGGCTGAGAAGTGAGTTCTGGCTACTAGGTACGACATATATATATAATATAGATATATATATATATATATATATACGTCCTGTTTTCCCTATTTCAGTATCTGTCTCGGTATCTTTCTTGATCTATATATGAATCTGTATTTGTATCTCTTTTTATATACTTCTATCTTAATCTCTACAATTCTTTCTTTGATTCGTTCTGAATCTCTCTCAAGCTCTATTTCTCTGGCTCTATCTCTTCCAAGCTTCTCTATCTCTCTATATCTCTCCTCTCTATATCTATGTTTCTTACCTCCCTTTCTATCCTTCTTTCTCCTTCTCTGTATTTCTTTATCTCTCTCTAGAATGTTTATGTTAACTTTACCGAAGTATTTTCATTACTAAGCATCTTCCTAACTCTTTGTTTTCATCATTGTAACTTGATTTCAGTTCATCGTTTTCCAGCACACAATAAAGCCTACGGACATGTCATCTCTGATTAAATCCCGTTTCCACTTCAGACTTCATGAATATCGCATGTGGGGGGGGGGGGGGAGGGGGGCGGGAGGTAGGGTTTTCACCCTGATATTTCTTAAAGCATTTGACTCAGGTTTAACCCGACCAGCTTATGTTCATCCCGTACCCCTGACCATTCTCCCTGCAAATTTGGGTGAGACTGGCCAAAAGTGTCTGATCTCCAACTTTGGACAAACAACAAGATGGACATTGTCTCTTACAGCTAACATCTCACAGTATTCATAATACTGTGAACGCAGTCTGGGTACCATATTATAGTTTAGAGATCATTCATTCGCCACAATTCCGTTTCTACCATCTACCCGAATTAAGCATTACCAATCTTCAGTGTTGTTAACCAGTTTAAGCTTAAATTCCGGTGAGCACCCATGGTATGGTATGGTACGGATATAATTTGTTACTCATACGTTCTCAGTTATAAGTAAAGTCACACAATGTCGCCAGGACAAATATTAGAAAGAGCATTGGAGTCCATTCACACTGTCCTTCCACACATCAACTTCACCTAAATAGTTTAACTTGAAAATCTCCCAAGAATTCTGCTCTAAAGCTTGCCAATGATTTTACCCCTGTGATCCTCCCCTCTTGCCGATCATTGTGTTGCTCCCTCTAGGTCTCCTGTGTGTGCTCTGTTGTATTGCTAAGTCTTGGTGTTCTGAGTATTGCATTGCATTCCTCGCTCTTGATGTTCTATGATGTTTCATTGTGTACCTTGTTCTTGATCTTTTTTGTCCTCCCGTTTGGGATTCGCTATTGATGTTCTGGGTGTTCTGCTCTGAGAACTCTTAATGTTGTACTCACCTATTTGTGCCTGCAGGATCGAGCATTAACTCTTGGATCCCGCCTTTCTACCCATCGGTTGTTTACAGCAATAACTCCGGTCCTATTTCCCTATCATATCTAGTTTTAAAATTATGAATAGAGTTGGCTTCCACAACCTGCTCCTTAAGTGCATTCCATTTTTCCACTACTCTCACGCAAAAAGAAAACTTCCTTACATCTCTGTGACTCATCTGATTTTCTAGCTTCCACCCATGTCCCCTCGTTCTGTTAGTATTCCGTGTGAACATTTCTTTTATTTCCACTCTGTCAATTCCCCTGAGTATTTTAAACGTTCCAATCATATCCCCCTCTCCCTTTTTTTTCTAGTGTCGTAAGGCTTAGTTTCTTCAGGCGCTCTTCATATCCCATCCTTCGTAACTCTGTGACGAAGCTCGTCGCAAACTTCTGAACCTTTTACAGTCTCCTTGAATTTCCTCAGGTGGGGACTCCATGATGGTGCAGCATACTCTGAGACTGGTCTCACGTAGGCAGTGTAATAAAGCACCCTAACTGCCTCCTTACTTAGATTTCTGAATGATGTTGTAACTTTTGCCAGTGTTGAGTACGCTGCTGTCATTATCCTATTGACATGTGCCCCAGGAGTTAGATTTGGTGTTACGTCCACTCCCAGGACCCTTTCTCGAATCGTCACAGGTAGACAGCTCCCCTTCCATGTGTACTGTCCCTTGGGTCGCCTATCATCTAATCCCATTTCCATTGCTTTATATTTGCTTGTGTTGAACATTAGTAGCCATTTCTCTGACCATCTCTGCAACCTGTTCAGTCCTCATGGAGGATGGTACTGTGTTAATGAGCCCTTGTGAACATCGTTCACTTGGATTGTCTGGGCTTCAAGTTGGTGTTTTCATTTCAGTGGTATTTGTGTTCTCATGTTATCTTTGCTTATGTTCTGGGTACTTCATCTTGATGTTGTTATTGCTATTATTTTTTGTTTCACGCTCTTGACGGAACACAAGAAGAAGCACATCGTCACATGACATGTACACACCGGAGCATGATGTACATGCACGTGTGTGATCTCCGTCCCTGCATGAACAATGTTATGAGAAGTGGGAAAAGGAACAAGACTATATAAAACAAAGACTAGAGGAACAGCAATAAGAACAAGGAAGACAGACGCCTTAGTAGAGGAGCTCTGAAAGTATGTCACACTGAGTCTCAAACCTTAAAAGAATATAGATTTTCATCAGTAGAATAATACTAGGCGATTTTACCCACAGGGAAATAAATTGCATAAATAAGGACTCTCATGGAGGTGATGAGACATGGGGAGCAAAACTGGTAGATTCATTGTGAACAAATTCAGATTAAATTTTTTATTCTGAACATTTCCTCAGTTTTCATTATCAATCCCCTTAAATATTTCATATGTCTGTATCATTTCCCTCCACCCTCTCCCTCCCCCTTTCTAGCGTCGGCAGGTTCAGTTTCTCTTCATACCTCATCATTCGTAATTCTGGGATTAGTCTCGTTGCAAACTTCTGGACCATTTCAAGCTTTTTTTCTGTGTATTTTTATGAAGGGGCTCCACGATGGGGCGGTATATTTTAAAACTTGTCTCACATAGATGGCGATTTAGAATGCTTCTTATTTAGGTACCTGAAGGATGCTTCTGACGTTATCCTATTTGTATAAGCCTTGGAGTTATGTCCACTACCAGGTAATTTTCTCCAGTCGTTATTGAGCGGTAGTTTTCCTTCATCGTGTACTAACCTTTTCGTCTCCTATTCCTATTTCCAGCATCTTACACTTGGGAATGGCTCCGAGGTCACTCAGTTGTCCTATCAAGCCCACCATCCCGGTAGACAAGTTGACTAGCGCATCTTGAAGTTCCACTTCTCACGGTTTGAGCATTCCGGAATGCCTCCTGGGCAGTTGCTCGGCATCTCCACTGTTTTTACCTCGATTTCTACCAGCTGGTGTCCACCTCCACGGACTAGACTGCTTCTTGCTGGAGAGACAAATGGTGCGTCCCCTGTCGACGGTCGCCTTCAACAACCCGTCCTCTTAAAAATAACGCCACTTTTGGCCCGTATGCGCGCTATGGCCAAATTTGGATGTAATTTGAAATGAAATCGACTCACAAAAGTGACGTACTGTTCCGTTTTCTGTTTGAGTCGTCCGGCCTACTCGGCAAGCTTAGAAGAGGAAACTTATCATTAACGTTTTTCATACCGTTTTGATACTTTATGAGAATTTCCTGCCCACCTAACCTATCAGAGGACCCTTAACTTAATGTTGTTGAAAAAAAAATCCCAGATTTATTTTTATTTTTTTTTCATTTTCAAATTACGTCCATATTCGGCCATATGGGCAAACGGCCAAAAGCGACGTTCTTTTTAAGAGGACAGGTTGCAACCGCCAAGAGTGCAATAACGCCGTCAGTCCCTCCCGCCCACGACTGGGGCGGTGACGCCACGTCACGCGAGGGCGCGTTCTAATTGGCCACGTTCCCGATGGCCAGCCAATTATAATCTCCAATTTCCCGGGAGACCCAGTGTCTTCGCTTCCAGTTAACTTATGGCGGGAAACGCTCCCTCCTGCCTGGGTGTGTCAGCCATCTTGCCTCCCAAGATGGACGGGGCCTGTGACCCGGGTCCCGTCCACTGGTGGTCCAGCTCCCGTCTCACACTCCGCAGGGTGTCTTGGGTGACAGTCTACAGTCCGGCAGTGACTCTCTGCTTGAGTTTCTCTAGACTTGTGGGAAGAGCGGGCACATAGACCGTAGCAATGTGTGTATGGCGCACGCGTGTGTGCGTGTGTGTGTGTACTCACCTAGTTGTACACACACACCTATATGGTGTGAGTGTACAGTGTTGTATGGTGATGTGGTGGAGTCAGCCTCCACCACATCACTGCCTAATGAATTCCATCTGTTAACTACTCTGACACTGAAAAAGTTCGTTCTAACGTCCCTGTGGATCATTTGGGAACTCAGTTTCCACCTGTGTCCCCTTGTTCGCGTATCACCCGTGTTAAATAGTTTATCCTTGTCTTCCCTGTCAATTTCTCCGAGAATTTTGTAGATAGCTATCATGTCTCCCCTTACTCTTCTATCTTCCAGAGTCGTGAGGTGCATTTCTTACAGCCTTTCCTCGTAACTCATGCCTCTTAGTTCTGGGACTAGCCTAGTGGCACATCTCTGAACTTTTTCCAGCTTATTATTATGCTTGACAAGGTACGGGTTCCATGCTGGGGCCGCATACTCCAGGATTGGTCTTACATATGTGGTATACAAGGTTCTGAATGATTCCCTACACAGGTTAATGAAGGCTGTTCTGATGTATGTTATCCATCCTTGCATACGCCGCCGATGTTATTCTTTTTAAGTGAGCTTCAGGAGACAGGTTTGATGTGATATCAACTCCTAGATCTTTCTCTCTGTTTCATGAAAGACTTATTCTCCTATTCGGTATCTTGTGTCTGACCTACTGTTTCCACTGCCTAGCTTCATTACCTTAAATTTACTCGGGGTTGAACTTTAGTAGACATTTGTTGGACCATTCATTCAGTTTGTCTAGGCCATCTTGTAGCCTCATACTATCTTCCTCTGCCTTAATCCTCCTCATAATTTTTGCATCATCAGCAAACAATGAGAGGAACGAGTCTTTACCATTTGGGAGACCATTTACATATATCAGAAACAGTATTGGTCCAAGGACTGACCCCTGCGGGACTCCACTTGTGACGCCACGTCAATCTGAGACCTCGCCCCTCACAGATTTGTGTTGCCTGGTCATAGAAATCAATTAATCCTGTGAGGCATGATTTGCCCTCCCTTGCTGCTGTTGTGTTACAAAGTTTTTTCACTCCAGATGTTCCACTAGTTTTTTTGCACAATCTTCTTCGTCATCTTGCATGGTATGCAAGTCAGGGACACTGGGCTGTAGTTTCGTGCCTCCTGCCTATCACCCTTTTTGTATATAGGGACTACATTGGCAATCTGCCAAATCCTTGGCAATTCACCTGTTACCAGTGACTTCTTGTACACCATGAATAGTGGCAGGCATAGAGGTTTCTGCTCCTTCCTTTAGTATTCACGGTGAGATTCCATCCAGGCCTTTAGAATTTATCGTATCCAATTCTAGCAGATGCTTCGTCACCTCCCCCCCTGGTAATCAAAAAACTCATCTAGTGGTGTCTGGCTTGATATTCCCTCTCTTATCTCTAGGACTGCTCTATGCTCTACTGTGAAGACCTCCTGGATTTTTTATTGCGTTATTTGCACACCTCCTTGTCGCTTGTAGTGAAACTGTCTGCCCTACTCTCAATTTCATTACCTGTTCCTTCACTGTAGTTTTCCTCCTGATGTGGCTGTGCACCAATTTAGTTTGAGTCTTTGCTTTGCTCTCATTGTCATTTGGTGTTACTGTGCGTACTGTGTTACTGTGTGTACTGGTGTTACTGTGTGTACTGGTGTTACTGTGTACACTGGTGTTACTGTGTACACTGGTGTTACTGTGTGTACTGGTGTTACTGTGTGTACTGGTGTTACTGTGTACACTGGTGTTACTGTGTGTACTGGTGTTACTGTGTACACTGGTGTTACTGTGTGTACTGGTGTTACTGTGTGTACTGGTGTTACTGTGTGCACTGGTGTTACTGTGTACATTGGTGTTACTGTGTACACTGGTGTTACTGTGTACACTGGTGTTACTGTGTACACTGGTGTTACTGTGTGTACTGGTGTTACTGCGTGTACTGGTGTTACTGCGTGTACTGGTGTTACTGTGTGTACTGGTGTTACTGCGTGTACTGGTGTTACTGTGTGTACTGGTGTTACTGTGTGTACTGGTGTTACTGCGTGTACTGGTGTTACTGTGTGTACTGGTGTTACTGTGTGTACTGGTGTTACTGTGTGTACTGGTGTTACTGTGTACACTGGTGTTACTGTGTACACTGGTGTTACTGTGTGTACTGGTGTTACTGTGTACACTGGTGTTACTGTGTACACTGGTGTTACTGTGTGTACTGGTGTTACTGTGTACACTGGTGTTACTGTGTGTACTGGTGTTACTGTGTGTACAGGTGTTACTGTGTGTACTGGTGTTACTGTGTGTACTGGTGTTACTGTGTGTACTGGTGTTACTGTGTGTACTGGTGTTACTGTGTGTACTGGTGTTACTGTGTACACTGGTGTTACTGTGTGTACTGGTGTTACTGTGTACACTGGTGTTACTGTGTGCACTGGTGTTACTGTGTACACTGGTGTTACTGTGTACACTGGTGTTACTGCGTGTACTGGTGTTACTGTGTACACTGGTGTTACTGTGTGTACAGGTGTTGCTGTGTACACTGGTGTTACTGTGTGTACTGGTGTTGCTGTGTACACTGGTGTTACTGTGTACACTGGTGTTACTGTGTACACTGGTGTTACTGCGTGTACTGGTGTTACTGTGTACACTGGTGTTACTGTGTACACTGGTGTTACTGCGTGTACTGGTGTTACTGTGTACACTGGTGTTACTGTGTGTACAGGTGTTGCTGTGTACACTGGTGTTACTGTGTGTACTGGTGTTGCTGTGTACACTGGTGTTACTGTGTGTACTGGTGTTACTGTGTGTACTGGTGTTACTGCGTGTACTGGTGTTACTGTGTACACTGGTGTTACTGTCTGTACTGGTGTTACTGCGTGTACTGGTGTTACTGTGTACACTGGTGTTACTGTGTGTACTGGTGTTACTGTGTGTACTGGTGTTACTGTGTGCACTGGTGTTACTGTGTACACTGGTGTTACTGTGTACACTGGTGTTACTGTGTACACTGGTGTTACTGTGTGTACTGGTGTTACTGTGTGTACTGGTGTTACTGTGTGCACTGGTGTTACTGTGTACACTGGTGTTACTGTGTGCACTGGTGTTACTGTGTACACTGGTGTTACTGTGTACACTGGTGTTACTGTGTGTACTGGTGTTACTGTGTGCACTGGTGTTACTGTGTGTACTGGTGTTACTGTGTACACTGGTGTTACTGTGTACACTGGTGTTACTGTGTACACTGGTGTTACTGTGTACACTGGTGTTACTGTGTACACTGGTGTTACTGTGTGCACTGGTGTTACTGTGTACACTGGTGTTACTGTCTGTACTGGTGTTACTGTGTGCACTGGTGTTACTGTGTGTACTGGTGTTACTGTGTACACTGGTGTTACTGTGTACACTGGTGTTACTGTGTACACTGGTGTTACTGTGTGCACTGGTGTTACTGTGTACACTGGTGTTACTGTCTGTACTGGTGTTACTGTGTACACTGGTGTTACTGTGTGCACTGGTGTTACTGTGTACACTGGTGTTACTGTCTGTACTGGTGTTACTGTGTGCACTGGTGTTACTGTGTACACTGATGTGCTGGTGTCCTTGTTGTGTCTGCTGACGTACTTCGGCAGCACGTGTTGCATCATCTTGCACCAGGCTCTGGCTTCCAGCACTTCTACTTGATGGACTCTGCTGTTGCAGGATTTTGAGGATTTGTTCCTAAGTCGTCTTAATGTGGCAGAGAGCTTTCTCAAATTCCGTTTTCTTTTGCAACATTTGGTAGACGACTGAGTGAGCTTGTATCATATGGTCTAATATTGCTTTGACACAAACCCGAGTGACGACCTCCTGGGGGTCAGGATGGGGTCAGGTTGGGGGTCAGCTGGTGGGGCAGTGACAGTGTGGGTGGCTGGAGTGCCTGGAGGGGGTGGTGAATGGGAGACAGTGGAGGGGTCTGGTTTATTGGTAGGTGTTTGGGGGTTGGGTGGTGGTGTGACACCGTGGGTAGAGATTGAGGTGTGGGAGGGTGGGTTCTCTGTAAGGGGAAGCCCTCAGGGATGGGGGAGTGGTGGTGGCTGGCTACACTGCCCCTGCCCCACGCCTGATTGCCCTCCCCACCCAACCCGTTCTCGCAAATTTAATAAGTCAATATTGACTTATTAAATATGTGCATAGGTGACATACTTAACATAATAGTTTCCCTTGAAAAGCTTCATAGAAAACACCGACCTTACCTAACCTACTTAGTATGTTAAGATAAGCATCTTATTGCTTCGTAATTACAATTATTACCTAACCTATACCTATAATAGGTTAAGTAACAATTGTAATTACGAAGCTATAAGATGCTTATTTTAACATACTAAGTAGGTTAGGTAACGTCGGTGTTTTCTATGAAGCTTTTCAATGGAAACTATTATGTTTAGTACGTCACCTATGCACGCAACTAATAAGTCAATATTGACTTATTAAATTTGCGAGAACGGGTTGCCCCACCCTGGGTTCACCTGTTCACTGATTGATCACTACTCCAGACTGTTGTCGGTCTACTGTGAGCTGGAGCCTGGGCTGGGTCCTGGTCTGGCCCCTGAACTGGACCCTGGCTTGCTGTGGGACTGTTCACGTGGCCATTCCCGTCCCTTTTTACTGGTCCACCTGCGGGTTGATTCAGTGTACTCGAGCCCCGCCAATCATGCCTCACGATGCAATACCTGTTCCAGGCATGATGGGGCTGCTTGTAGTTGACACCACTAGGTGTTACCCCGCCACCCATACCCAGTGCAAGCTTAGCCAGTCACTGCTTGGTGTCGTGAGAGCCACTGCAACACCCACACCTAATTGGACGATCATATTGCCACGTTCTGTGATACCACCGTTGACAGTTGCCACATAGGGACGGGCTGCCACAATACCTCTCCACTTTGCACGCCCTCATGCCTGGTACTTTAATGACTGGGGGCAGCTCTCCCTTCCACAGAGCGATTGCTTGACTTTTGGACAGTCCCCCTGGTCCAGTGTTGCGCCCGACCCAGACCATCTCCTCAAAGTCCTTGAGAAGTTCCACTGCAAGATGAATACTGTAGTTCTTGATTATAATTTTAGTTTGTCTTGTCTGTGGGTTTGCTTCCAACAATTTAACATCCTTACCTTGATACTCAAGACTGGCCTCTGTGAAGTACTGCTGGGCACTGCCCCTGCACCCGAGCGCTGACATTGCTGCCTACACATCTGCTTTCTATGCGATACTCCGCTCTGTGGGCGCGGGCGGCCTCAATAATCCATCTGTACTTATCTGCTGTTGTCAGTCCCATTGCAGGAAAGATTAGGGTGTGCCACTCACTATTTTTGTCTTGTCGTTGTTGTCGTTGTTGTTGTTGATGATGTTGCTGCCGCTGCTGCTGTTGCTGCTGTTGCTGCCGCTGCTGCCGCTGCTGCCGCTGCTGCTGTTGCTGCCGCTGCTGCCGCTGCTGCTGTTGCTGCCGCTGCTGCTGTTGCTGCCGCTGCTGCTGTTGCTGCTGTTGCTGCCGCTGCTGCCGCTGCTGCTGTTGCTGCCGCTGCTGCCGCTGCTGCTGTTGCTGCCGCTGCTGCTGTTGCTGCTGCTGTTGCTGCTGTTGCTGCCGCTGCTGCTGTTGCTGCTGTTGCTGCCGCTGCTGCTGTTGTTGTTGTTGATGATGTTGCTGCCGCTGTTGCTGTTGCTGCTGTTGCTGCCGCTGTTGCTGCTGTTGCTGCTGTTGCTGCTGTTGCTGCTGTTGCTGCCGCTGCTGCTGTTGCTGCTGTTGCTGCCGCTGCTGCTGTTGCTGCTGTTGCTGCTGTTGCTGCCGCTGCTGCTGTTGCTGCTGTTGCTGCCGCTGCTGCTGTTGCTGCTGTTGCTGCCGCTGCTGCCGCTGCTGCTGTTGCTGCCGCTGCTGCCGCTGCTGCTGTTGCTGCCGCTGCTGCTGTTGCTGCTGCTGTTGCTGCTGTTGCTGCCGCTGCTGCTGTTGCTGCTGTTGCTGCCGCTGCTGCTGTTGTTGTTGATGATGATGTTGCTGCCGCTGTTGCTGTTGCTGCTGTTGCTGCCGCTGTTGCTGCTGTTGCTGCTGTTGCTGCTGTTGCTGCTGTTGCTGCCGCTGCTGCTGTTGCTGCTGTTGCTGCCGCTGCTGCTGTTGCTGCTGTTGCTGCTGTTGCTGCCGCTGCTGCTGTTGCTGCTGTTGCTGCCGCTGCTGCTGTTGCTGCTGTTGCTGCCGCTGTTGCTGTTGCTGCTGTTGCTGCCGCTGCTGCTGTTGCTGCTGTTGCTGCTGTTGCTGCTGCTGCTGCTGTTGCTGCTGTTGCTGCCGCTGCTGCTGTTGCTGCTGTTGCTGCCGCTACTGCTGTTGCTGCCGCTGCTGCTGTTGCTGCCGCTGCTGCTGTTGCTGCTCAGCCTGTCGCTACATCTTGTCCCGCCTCACGCTACCTCTGTGTTTGATTGGTTGGTAGTCAGCATCATCCTCATCCTCCGCTGCACCGGAGGGCCCCGGGTGGGGACCACACCGGAGGGCCCCGGGTGGGGACCACACCGGAGGGCCCCGGGTGGGGACCACACCGGAGGGCCCCGGGTGGGGACCACACCGGAGAGCCCCGGGTGGGGACCACACCGGAGGGCCCCGGGTGGGGACCACACCGGAGGGCCCCGGGTGGGGACCACACCGGAGGGCCCCGGGTGGGGACCACACCGGAGGGCCCCGGGTGGGGACCACACCGGAGGGCCCCGGGTGGGGACCACACCGGAGGGCCCCGGGTGGGGACCACACCGGAGGGCCCCGGGTGGGGACCACACCGGAGGGCCCCGGGTGGGGACCACACCGGAGGGCCCCGGGTGGGGACCACACCGGAGGGCCCCGGGTGGGGACCACACCGGAGGGCCCCGGGTGGGGACCACACCGGAGGGCCCCGGGTGGGGACCACACCGGAGGGCCCCGGGTGGGGACCACACCGGAGGGCCCCGGGTGGGGACCACACCGGAGGGCCCCGGGTGGGGACCACACCGGAGGGCCCCGGGTGGGGACCACACCGGAGGGCCCCGGGTGGGGACCACACCGGAGGGCCCCGG
Organism: Procambarus clarkii; assembly: GCF_040958095.1. Taxonomy (NCBI): domain Eukaryota; kingdom Metazoa; phylum Arthropoda; class Malacostraca; order Decapoda; family Cambaridae; genus Procambarus; species Procambarus clarkii. The sequence continues at coordinate 29,187,223 of NC_091206.1, read as the reverse complement.
GTGGGGAAAACACCGGAGGGCCCCGGGTGGGGACCACACCGGAGGGCCCCGGGTGGGGACCACACCGGAGGGCCCCGGGTGGGGACCACACCGGAGGGCCCCGGGTGGGGACCACACCGGAGGGCCCCGGGTGGGGACCACACCGGAGGGCCCCGGGTGGGGACCACACCGGAGGGCCCCGGGTGGGGACCACACCGGAGAGGTCCAGGTGGGGACCACACCGGAGAGGTCCAGGTGGGGACCACACCGGAGGGCCCCGGGTGGGGACCACACCGGAGGGCCCCGGGTGGGGACCACACCGGAGGGCCCCGGGTGGGGACCACATCGGAGGGCCCCGGGTGGGGACCACACCGGAGGGCCCCGGGTGGGGACCACACTGGAGGGCCCCGGGTGGGGACCACACCGGAGGGCCCCGGGTGGGGACCACACTGGAGGGCCCCGGGTGGGGACCACACCGGAGGGCCCCGGGTGGGGACCACACCGGAGGGCCCCGGGTGGGGACCACACTGGAGGGCCCCAGGTGGGGACCACACCGGAGGGCCCCGGGTGGGGACCACACCGGAGGGACCCGGGTGGGGACCACACCGGAGGGACCCGGGTGGGGACCACACCGGAGGGCTCCGGGTGGGGACCACACCGGAGGGCCCCGGGTGGGGACCACACCGGAGGGCCCCGGGTGGGGACCACACCGGAGGGCCCCGGGTGGGGACCACACCGGAGGGCCCCGGGTGGGGACCACACCGGAGGGCCCCGGGTGGGGACCACACCGGAGGGCCCCGGGTGGGGACCACACCGGAGGGCCCCGGGTGGGGACCACACCGGAGGGCCCCGGGTGGGGACAAAACCGGAGGGCCCCAGGTGGGGACCACACCGGAGGGCCCCGGGTGGGGACCACACTGGAGGGCCCCGGGTGGGGACCACACCGGAGGGCCCCGGGTGGGGACCACACCGGAGGGCCCCAGGTGGGGACCACACCGGAGGGCCCCAGGTGGGGACCACACCGGAGGGCCCCGGGTGGGGACCACACCAGAGGGCCCCGGGTGGGGACCACACCGGAGGGCCCCAGGTGGGGACCACACCGGAGGGCCCCGGGTGGGGACCACACAGGAGGGCCCCGGTTGGGGAGAGGAGCCCATGCTGGGGGCCTGTTATGTGGCACACCAGCCACGCTCACTCGTTGTCTCGACTGACTTCTTGTTATTGTGACCATGTGTTTGCTGCGGCTCATTTCATGTGTTCTTGGGTGGTATGTCTCCAACACTGCACTCAACCCTGCACACACACACACACACACACACACACACACACACACCTGCAGGGCACTATGGTCACAGTTCCCACACGTAGTGTAGAGGCACTATACAGTATAGGGGTGTCCTGGCGGTCTCTCGTGTATACACAGCAGTCGCGCATACACAAACCGCGACCTTGGGTAGGGAGGGCAGAAGGACTATTTTACGCACCAGTAGTGCCTGGGGCCAGGTACCAGCTGGTGATCCACCTCCACACACTGCTCCCCTCAGTGGTCCTGAATCTCGCCACATAATTACTGTTTTAATTTCTGGCCACTCCACACATCCCAGGCCTACCACAGTAGGCAGGAGGGGCGTTGCACACTTGGTACTGCTGCAGCTGACTTATTTGGCGCGCTAAAGACTAGACTTTAGGACTAGGCCTGTGTCAAAAAGGACGAGTACATCCTGACGTGCTCCTCCTCCTCTGGCTGGAGGTCTACCTTACCTTAAGGTTACCTTGAGGTGCTTCCGGGGCTTAGCGTCCCCGCGGCCCGGTCGTCGACCAGGCCTCCTGGTTGCTGGAGTGGTGAATCAGGCTGTTAGACGCGGCTGCTCGCAGCCTGACGTATGAGTCACAGCCTGGTTGATCAGGTATCCTTTGGAGGTGCTTATCCAGTTCTCTCTTGAACACTGTGAGGGGATTGCCAGTTATGCCCCTTATGTGTAGCGGAAGCGTGTTGAACAGTCTCGGGCCTCTGATGTTGATAGAGTTCTCTCTCAGAGTACCTGTTGCACCTCTGCTTTTCAACGGGGGTATTCTGCACATCCTGCCATGTCTTCTGGTCTCATGTGATGTTATTTCTGTGTGCAGGTTTGGGACCAGCCCCTCTAATATTTTCCACGTGTAAATTATTATGTATCTCTCCCGCCTGCGCTCAAGGGAGTACAGATTTAGGCTCTTTAGTCGGTCCCAATAGTTTAGATGTTTTACTGAATGGATTCTAGCAGTAAAGGATCTCTGCATGCTCTCCAGGTCAGCAATTTCTCCAGCTTTGAAAGGGGCTGTCATTGCGCAGCAGTACTCCACTCTAGAGAGCACAAGCGTTTTGAAAAGTATCATCATCGGTATAGCATCTCTAGTGTGAAAACTGAGATCAAACTGAAGCCAACTGAGATCATCTCCTCATTGTTTCCCTTCCGAAATGCCGGCCTTTTGTGTGCTGGGCCTTTTCTTGTGTACCTTAACCCTACTTCGACTAGGTACTCAAACAACAGTAGACGGTGATCACTCATTCCCACTGGGGCTTCGAAACCGATTTCCCTTATGTCGGAGTCTCGATGGTTCATCATTGCCTTTCATTCTTATGGCATCCCTAACATGCTGACTTAACAAGCATCTTGTAACTACTTCCAATAGTTTAGCTCCTCATGTTCCCACACGTCCATGTGGTTCCTTATTTTCCCAGTCAATCCTTCCGTGATTGAGGTCCCCCATCATGAGCAGGTGGGATCGATTTCTACAGGTGGCAGCGGCTGCCCTCTCAGCTATAGTGTTAACCGCCTTGCTGTTCCCGCCATACACTTGCCTGAGTCTTCTCTCATTGGGTGGAGGGTTATACATCACTGCTACTACTACTCTTGGTCCTCCCATCGTCATGGTGCCTGTTATGAAGTCTCTGAACCCCTCCCAGCCCGGAATAATCATTTCCTCGAAACTCCATTCCTTTCTCATCAGTAGGGCCACTCCGCTCCCCTTACTTCACTCTCTTTCCTTATTACAGTGTGTGTGTGTGTACTCACCTAATTGTGCTTGCGGGGGTTCAGCTCTGGCTCTTTGGCCCCGCCTCTCAATTGTCAATCAACTGATGTACAGATTCCTGAGCCTACTTGACTCACTCATATCTACCTTTGAAACTGTGTATGGAGTCAGCCTCCATCACATCACTGCCTAATGCATTCCATTTATTAACTATTCTAACACTGAAAAATTTCTTTCTAACGTCCCTGTAGCTCATTTGGGTACTCAGTTTCCACCTGTGTCCCCTTGTTCTCGTACCACCCGTGTTAAACAGTTTATCTTTATCAACCCTCTCAATTCCTCTGAGAATTTTGTAGGTAGTGATCATGTCTTCCTTTACTCTTCTGTCTTCTAGTGTCGTGAGGTGCATTTCCCGCAGCCTTTCATCGTAACTTATGCCTCTTAGTTCTAGGACTAGCCTAGGGCCATATCTCTGAACTTTTTCAGGCTTCGCGTTGTACTTGACAAGGTACGGGCTCCATGCTGGGGCCGCATACTCCAGGATTGGTCTTACATATGTGGAATACAAGGTTCTGAATGATTCCTTACACAGGTTCCTGAAGGCAGTTCTGATGTTAGCCAGCCTCGCATACGCCGCAGATGTTTGTGTGTATGTGTGTGTGTGTGTGTGTGTGTGTGTGTGTGTGTGTGTGTGTGTGTGTGTGTGTGTGTGTGTGTGTGTGTGTTTGTGTGTGTGTGTGTGCACCTATTTGAACTCACCTATTTGTGTCTGCAGGATCGAGCATTGACTCTTGCATCCCACCTTTCGAGCATCGGTTGTTTACAGCAATTACTACGGTCCTATTTCCCTATCATACCTAGTTTTAAAATTATGAATAGTATTTGCTTCCACAACCTGTTCCTTAAGTGCATTCAATTTTTTTCACTACTCTCACGTTAAAAGAAAACTTCCTGACATCCCTGTGACTCATCTGAGTTTCCAGCTTCCACCCATGTCCCCTCGTTCTGTTACTATTCCGTGAACATTTCGTTTCTATCCACTCTGTCAATCCCCCTGAGTATTTTATACGTTCCTATCATGTCCCCCCCTCTCCCTTCTTCTTTCTAGTGTCGTAAGGCACAGTTCCTTCAGGCGCTTCTCATATCCCATCCCTCGTTACTCTGGGAAGTCTCGTTGCAAACCTCTGAACCTTTTCCAGTTTCCTTATACGCTTCTTCAGATGGGGACTCCATGATGAGGTGGCATACTCTAAGACTGGCCTCATGTAGGCAGAGTAAAACGTTCTAAATGCCTCCTTACTTAGATTTCTGAATGATGTTCTAACTTTTGCCAGTGTAGAGAACGCTGCTGTCGTTATCCTATTTATATGTGCCTCAGGAGATAGATTAGGTGATACATCCACGCCCAGTTCTCTTTCTCGCGTCGTTACAGATAGGCAGTTCCCCTTCATTGTGTACTGTCCCTTTGGTCTCCTATCACCTAGTCCCATTTCCATAACTTTACATTTGCTCGTGTTGAACTCCAGTAGCCATTTCTCTGACCATCTCTGCAACCTGTTCAGGGCCTCTTGGAGGATCCTGCAATCCTCATCTGTCACAACTCTTCTCATCAACTTTGTGTCATCCACGAACATCGACATGTAGGACTCTACTCCTGTAAACATGTCGTTAACATATATTAGAAATATAATTGGTCCCAGCAACGATCCTTGAGGTACTCCACTCGTTACTGTTCGCCAGTCTGACTTCTCGCCCCTTAATTTGACTCTTTGGCTCCTTCTTGTTAGGTAGTTCCTTATCCATAATAGGGCCTTTCCTCCCACCCCCGCCTGCCTCTCGAGTTTGAACAGCAGTCTCATGTGCGGTACTGTATCAAAGGCGTTTTGGCAGTCCAGAAATATGCAGTTTGCCCAACCATCTCTGTCCTGTTTTATCCTCGTTATTTTATCATAGAATTCCAAAAGGTTTGTTAGGCACGATTTCCCTTTCCAGAACCCATGTTGATGTTTGTTCACAAACCTAACGTTCTCCAGGTGTGCAACCAGTCGTAGCCTAATTATTCTTTCAAGTATTTTACAGGGGATGCTTGTCAGTGATACAGGTCTATAGTTAAGTGTCTCCTCCCTATCGCCTTTCTTTAAAATCGGTATGACATTTGCCCTCTTCCAGCAACTGGGCAATTCTCCCGACATAAGTGACTCATTAAAGATCATTGCCAGAGGCACGCTGAGGGCCTGCGCTGCCTCTTTTAGTATCCACGGTGATCCTTTGTCTGGTCCAACCGCTTTAGTTGCATCCAGTGTTGTCAACTGTTTCATTACCTCCTCTGCTGTCACCTCTATATCTGATAGTCTTTCATCTAGGGTAATCTCTTCTAACAATGGGAGCTGCTCAGGCTAGGTTGTGAATACTCCATGGAAACTGGCATTCAGTGCCTCGCAGATTTCCTTGTCACTTTCAGTATATGCCCCCTCTGTCTTCCTTAGTCTTGTCACTTGGTCGTTTACCGACATTTTTTTTCTTATATGACTGTGTAGTAATTTAGGTGGCTTTTTCGCTTTGATTGCAATATCGTTCTCATACTTCCTTTCCGATGTTCGTCTTATGTTAATGTAATCGTTCCTAGCTCTGTTGCATCTGATCTTGTTCTCCTTTGTCCTTTGTCTTCTGTACTTCCTCCACTCCCGCCTGCTGGCCATTTTTGCTTCCTGACACTGTCTATTATTAAATCATGGGTTATTATATTCCCTCTTATTTTTTCCCTTTACTCTTGGTATAAATCTCTTGTCGGCCTCCTGGCATTTCCGTATGACTAGATCCATCATATCTTGGACTGTTTTTCCTCTAATTTCTTCCTCCCACTGCACTTCTCCCAGACAGTCCCTTATCCTTCTGTAGTCCCCCTTTCCTGTAGTCAACTCTCCTTTCCCAGACCTCTTGTCCCATGGTCACAAGTTTGAATTCCATCATGTAGTCAAACACTAGGACACAATGGTCGTTGGCCCCTAGTGTTATTTCATGCTCCAAATTATCGATGTCTTCTGTGTTCTGGGTGAAAATCAGGTTTAATAGGCTCGGTGCATCTCCTCCTCTTTCCCTTGTGTCTTCCTTCACATGTTGTGTTAGGAAATTCCTGTTTATAACATCTACTAACTTTGCTCCCCATGTTTCTTCCCCGCTATGGGGATTCCTTGATTCCCAGTTTATCTCTCCATGATTAAGGTCCTCCATCACCAGCAGTTTCGCTCTCATTCTTTGAGCTAATGTTGTTGCCTTCTGCAGTTCGTCTATGCATGCCTTGTTGTTGTCATCATACTCCTGCCTGGGTCTTCTACTGTTTGGTGGGGGATTGTAGATTACCAAGATCACAATCTTCCTCCCATCTCCTGTCAGAGTTCCATGTATGAAGCTTGTGCTCTCATTGGTAACCCTGTAACACCATAAGGTGTTTGGTTTAGTTTTATTTAAAAATACATAGAGATACATGAGTCAGAGACAAGGATCTGAGAGGCGCCAGTTTGTCGTCCTGAAACTCACACCTCTAAGCGTTAATGACCCCAAGTGACCTGAGGTCAGATCATGCAAATTTCACCTTGCTTCTGCTAATCTGATAATTGGCTTCAAAAATGCCGACGTTTAAGGAGTGGTTTCGTAGAGAGCCTCGGGCTATCTACTAGTGAGCGAAGTTAGCTACTAGGCTCCCCAATATATACTCGGAGAGCAGAGCATAGAGGAGCGATAGACCAGCCAGCAGAGCAGAGCAGAGGCCAGCCGTCGAGATAGGCTGTCGCCGGACGGGGGGTGACGCTGCCTGACAACTGCAGACACCCCCCCTCCCTCTCTATCCAGCTATAGGCAGACACTTGGTGAGTTGAACATTAAGGTGACTTGGTCGTGTTTACAACTGTTGTGTGAGGATCAGGGGCAGACAGTTGTAGGGTTCTCGAATTCTTGGATGATGACTCACTTTGTATATTAAACTTGAACATTTGAATTGCTTAAATTATGATACTTATGTGAAATATAATTGATGAATTTATTAGTTAAATTGTCTTTAACTGTGTTCCCTAGAGTTTTTGAGTTGAGGTGAGAAAGCCTCTGTGATTACTGGGTTCATGATTTAATGAGTACATGATACAGATGGGACATACTAATAATGACCTCGTGTTAACATCTTTGAGAATTTTGTGATACAGACAAGTTCCATTCCTTGTCTTGTATGTAATGGTCTTGAATGGATGGTAGCAGCATTTCTTCTTCTACTATCTACTTTTCTACTTCTACCTATCTACTCCTCTCCCACCACCCCTCTCCGTACTCTCCCTTTCAACTAATGACCCTCCTCGCTCCTCCCACCTCCCTACCTCTCTCATCCCAAACCCTCACTAATTACTTTATTATTCATCTCTTCCCTTTCGTTTCTCTTATACGTTTGTGGCAGTGAAATGTATTCTAGAGTTCTCTAGGGTTTCGGGTAGCTGATCAAGTTACGGCGCCTTGTAGTACCTGCACCTAGGTAGTCAAATACCTAGGTTACAAGGTGTTGAACGAGAGAGGCTGCCGTAGGAACTCTGGGGGGGGGGGGTGCTCTAGAATAGTTAGCTAACTGAGGACGGGATAATGGACTAGAGAGAGCTGTTTCCCCCGGCCTCGTTAGTTAACTGGGGGGTGGGGTGGAATAATGGACAAGAGAGAGCTATTTCCCCCACCCCCCATTACAATCCTATTTCCCTGGTCTTCAAACTTCCATTTCTGCTTTATTAGGAGTGCCACTCACCCTCTCTGTCTCTGTGTCCTCTCTTTTTTTTAACACCTGGTAGCCCTCTGGAAAGATTACATTCAAGATCATGTCATTTATTTTTGTTTCCACTATCGCAATTATGTCAGGATCTGCCTCACTCACTCTTTCTTTCATCTCTTCTGCTTTATTAGATACCCCATCAGCATTGGTGTACCTAACCTTGAGATTCTTCATGGAAACTCTGGTACCCGATTTCGCCCTTTCTCTG
>NC_091206.1:29156720-29174220 GCF_040958095.1 Procambarus clarkii | reverse complement strand
AGAGAGAGAGAGAGAGAGAGAGAGAGAGTCAGTTTATGACTTTTAAATACAAGTTTATTGATTGAATTAATAAGATGGATTATGACTCAATTATTTATCGAGTCATAATTTATGTTGATTTATTGAGTCAGAAGAAACACAGACACCGGGAAGAGTCTCTGAGTTCCTCTTCCCTCCTTACTCCCTCCATCCCATTTCCCTTCTCTTCCCATTCTCCCTCTCATTTTTTCCTTCCTCCTTTTCGTTTTGTCTCCCTCTCTATTTTCTACTCTCTCTACATTCTTCTCTCCCTCCTTCACTCCTCTTTTCTTTCCATCCCTTCCATTCTCCCACCCCCCCCCCCTTTCCTCCTTCCTCCCGTTCTCTCTCCCAGAACACCCAACACACACACATACACCAAACAAGACGTATCCACAATGTTGTTTTTACTATTCAAGATACAAGGTTGTAAGAACGTTGTGGTTACGTTGACTGTGCGACAAACATTTTTTTAAATAGCATATTTAAGTGCATTTGTATTTGTGCAGCTGCCCTAGACTATATGAAGGGTAGTACAGTGTGTGTCAAGAACTAGCTGCCCTAGACTATATGAAGGGGAGTACAGTGTGTGTCAAGAACTAGCTGCCCTAGACTATATGAAGGGTAGTACAGTGTGTGTCAAGAACTAGCTGCACTAGACTATATGAAGGGGAGTACAGTGTGTGTCAAGAACTAGCTGCCCTAGACTATATGAAGGGTAGTACAGTGTGTGTCAAGAACTAGCTGCCCTAGACTATATGAAGGGTAGTACAGTGTGTGTCAAGAACTAGCTGCCCTAGACTATATGAAGGGGAGTACAGCGTGTGTCAAGAACTAGCTGCACTAGACTATATGAAGGGGAGTACAGTGTGTGTCAAGAACTAGCTGCCCTAGACAATATGAAGGGGAGTACAGCGTGTGTCAAGAACTAGCTGCACTAGACTATATGAAGGGTAGTACAGTGTGTGTCAAGAACTAGCTGCCCTAGACTATATGAAGGGGAGTACAGCGTGTGTCAAGAACTAGCTGCCCTAGACTATATGAAGGGGAGTACAGCGTGTGTCAAGAACTAGCTGCCCTAGACTATATGAAGGGGAGTACAGAGTGTGTCAAGAACTAGCTGCACTAGACTATATGAAGGGTAGTACAGCGTGTGTCAAGAACTAGCTGCCCTAGACTATATGAAGGGGAGTACAGAGTGTGTCAAGAACTAGCTGCCCTAGACTATATGAAGGGGAGTACAGCGTGTGTCAAGAACTAGCTGCCCTAGACTATATGAAGGGTAGTACAGTGTGTGTCAAGAACTAGCTGCCCTAGACTATATGAAGGGTAGTACAGCGTGTGTCAAGAACTAGCTGCCCTAGACTATATGAAGGGTAGTACAGTGTGTGTCAAGAACTAGCTGCCCTAGACTATATGAAGGGTAGTACAGCGTGTGTCAAGAACTAGCTGCCCTAGACTATATGAAGGGTAGTACAGCGTGTGTCAAGAACTAGCTGCCCTAGACTATATGAAGGGGAGTACAGTGTGTGTCAAGAACTAGCTGCCCTAGACTATATGAAGGGGAGTACAGAGTGTGTCAAGAACTAGCTGCCCTAGACTATATGAAGGGGAGTACAGCGTGTGTCAAGAACTAGCTGCCCTAGACTATATGAAGGGTAGTACAGCGTGTGTCAAGAACTAGCTGCCCTAGACTATATGAAGGGTAGTACAGTATGTGTCAAGAACTAGCTGCCCTAGACTATATGAAGGGTAGTACAGCGTGTGTCAAGAACTAGCTGCCCTAGACTATATGAAGGGTAGTACAGTGTGTGTCAAGAACTAGCTGTCCTAGACTATATGAAGGGTAGTACAGCGTGTGTCAAGAACTAGCTGCCCTAGACTATATGAAGGGTAGTACAGCGTGTGTCAAGAACTAGCTGCCCTAGACTATATGAAGGGTAGTACAGTGTGTGTCAAGAACTAGCTGCCCTAGACTATATGAAGGGTAGTACAGTGTGTGTCAAGAACTAGCTGCCCTAGACTATATGAAGGGGAGTACAGAGTGTGTCAAGAACTAGCTGCCCTAGACTATATGAAGGGTAGTACAGCGTGTGTCAAGAACTAGCTGCCCTAGACTATATGAAGGGTAGTACAGTGTGTGTCAAGAACTAGCTGCCCTAGACTATATGAAGGGGAGTACAGAGTGTGTCAAGAACTAGCTGCCCTAGACTATATGAAGGGTAGTACAGCGTGTGTCAAGAACTAGCTGCCCAAGACTATATGAAGGGTAGTACAGAGTGTATCAAGAACTAGCTGCCCTAGACTATATGAAGGGTAGTACAGCGTGTGTCAAGAACTAGCTGCCCTAGACTATATGAAGGGGAGTACAGAGTGTGTCAAGAACTAGCTGCCCTAGACTATATGAAGGGTAGTACAGCGTGTGTCAAGAACTAGCTGCCCTAGACTATATGAAGGGTAGTACAGTGTGTGTCAAGAACTAGCTGCCCTAGACTATATGAAGGGGAGTACAGCGTGTGTCAAGAACTAGCTGCCCTAGACTATATGAAGGGTAGTACAGTGTGTGTCAAGAACTAGCTGCCCTAGACTATATGAAGGGTAGTACAGTGTGTGTCAAGAACTAGCTGCCCTAGACTATATGAAGGGTAGTACAGTGTGTGTCAAGAACTAGCTGCACTAGACTATATGAAGGGTAGTACAGCGTGTGTCAAGAACTAGCTGCCCTAGACTATATGAAGGGTAGTACAGCGTGTGTCAAGAACTAGCTGCCCTAGACTATATGAAGGGGAGTACAGAGTGTGTCAAGAACTAGCTGCCCTAGACTATATGAAGGGGAGTACAGCGTGTGTCAAGAACTAGCTGCCCTAGACTATATGAAGGGGAGTACAGCGTGTGTCAAGAACTAGCTGCCCTAGACTATATGAAGGGGAGTACAGCGTGTGTCAAGAACTAGCTGCCCTAGACTATATGAAGGGGAGTACAGAGTGTGTCAAGAACTAGCTGCCCTAGACTATATGAAGGGTAGTACAGTGTGTGTCAAGAACTAGCTGCCCTAGACTATATGAAGGGGAGTACAGAGTGTGTCAAGAACTAGCTGCCCTAGACTATATGAAGGGTAGTACAGTGTGTGTCAAGAACTAGCTGCCCTAGACTATATGAAGGGTAGTACAGCGTGTGTCAAGAACTAGCTGCCCTAGACTATATGAAGGGGAGTACAGTGTGTGTCAAGAACTAGCTGCCCTAGACTATATGAAGGGGAGTACAGTGTGTGTCAAGAACTAGCTGCCCTAGACTATATGAAGGGTAGTACAGTGTGTGTCAAGAACTAGCTGCCCTAGACTATATGAAGGGTAGTACAGTGTGTGTCAAGAACTAGCTGCCCTAGACTATATGAAGGGTAGTACAGCGTGTGTCAAGAACTAGCTGCCCTAGACTATATGAAGGGTAGTACAGCGTGTGTCAAGAACTAGCTGCCCTAGACTATATGAAGGGTAGTACAGCGTGTGTCAAGAACTAGCTGCCCTAGACTATATGAAGGGTAGTACAGCGTGTGTCAAGAACTAGCTGCCCTAGACTATATGAAGGGTAGTACAGCGTGTGTCAAGAACTAGCTGCCCTAGACTATATGAAGGGGAGTACAGTGTGTGTCAAGAACTAGCTGCCCTAGACTATATGAAGGGGAGTACAGCGTGTGTCAAGAACTAGCTGCCCTAGACTATATGAAGGGGAGTACAGCGTGTGTCAAGAACTAGCTGCCCTAGACTATATGAAGGGTAGTACAGCGTGTGTCAAGAACTAGCTGCCCTAGACTATATGAAGGGTAGTACAGTGTGTGTCAAGAACTAGCTGCCCTAGACTATATGAAGGGTAGTACAGTGTGTGTCAAGAACTAGCTGCACTAGACTATATGAAGGGGAGTACAGAGTGTGTCAAGAACTAGCTGCCCTAGACTATATGAAGGGGAGTACAGTGTGTGTCAAGAACTAGCTGCCCTAGACTATATGAAGGGGAGTACAGTGTGTGTCAAGAACTAGCTGCCCTAGACTATATGAAGGGGAGTACAGAGTGTGTCAGGAACTAGCTACCCCTAGACTAGATGAAGGGGAAATTAATGATACGATTTGTTACAGATGAGAATTGTAGGATACTCCAAGAGGACTTTAACAAGTTGCAGAGATGGACAGAGAAATGCCTACTGGAGCTCAACACGAGCAAATGTAAAGTTATTGAACTGGGACTAGGTGAAAGAAGACCAAATGGACAGTACAAAATGAAGTGAAACTACATTGAGTACTGTGGCGACTTGAAGAAGAGATCTGAGAGTGAACGTAGGACTAAATTTAACTCATGAGGCACACATAAATAGGATAACAACAGCTGTGTACTCTATGCTAGCAAAAGTTACATCATCATTCAGAAACCTACGTAGGGAGGCATTTAGAGCGTTTTACACTGTCTAAGTAAGACCAGTCTTAGAGTATGTTGCGCCATCATGGAGTCCCCACCTGAAGAAACACATAAGGAAAGTGCATAAGGTTCAGAAGCTTGTGACGAGGCTCATCCCAGAGTTACGAGGGATGAGGTATGAAGAGCGCCTGAAGGAACTGTACCTTATGGCACTAGACAAAAAGGTGGAAGAGGGGAGATATGATGAACACAAAATACTTAGGGGGATTGACAGAGTAGAAATAGACGAAATGTTCACACAGAATACCAACTAAACAAGGGAACATGGGTGGAAGCTGGAAACTCAGAGTCATAGAGATGTCAGACAGTTTTCATTTAGCGTGAGAGTAGTGGGAAAACGGACTGAGCTAAAGGAACACATTGTGGAAGCAAACACTATTCATAATTGTAAAAATAGATATGATAGGTAAATAGGACCGGAGTCATTGTTTTAAACAATCGGCGGCTAGGAAGGCGGGATCCAGGAGCCAATGCTCGATCCAGCAGGCACAAATAGGTGAGTATACACACACACACACACACACACACACACACACACACACACACACAGGCCAGTTTCTGAATTACAGGCTAGTTTCCTTAACTTGTATACCATGCAAGGTGATGGAGAAGATCGTGAGGAAAAGGCTCGTCGAGCATCTGGAGGGAAATAACTTTGTAACGCACCACCAACATGGATTCAGGTATGGTAAATCGTGCCTCACAGGTTTAATAGAATTTTATGACCAGGCAACGAAAATTAGGCAGGAAAGAGAAGGGTGGGCCGACTGCATTTTCATGGATTGCCAAAAAGCCTTTGACACAGTACCCCATAAAAGGCTGTTAAAAAAGTTGGAGCAACAGGCAGGAGTAAAAGGGAAGGTGCTCCAGTGGATAAGGGAGTACTTAAGCAACAGGAAACAGCGAGTAACGGTGAGGGGGGAGACATCAGAGTGGCGAGATGCCACCAGCGGAGTCCCACAGGGCTCAGTACTTGGACCCATCCTGTTTCTAATATATGTGAACGATCTTCCAGAGGGTATAGACTCATTCCTCTCAATGTTTGCTGATGATGCAAAAATTATGAGAAGAATTAAGACGGATGAAGATAGACAGAGACTACAGGATGACCTGGATAAACTGGAGGAATGGTCTAGAAAATGGCTGCTAATGTTCAACTCAGGAAAGTGTAAGGTGATAAAATTAGGCGAAGGGAGCAGGAGGCTGAACACAAGGTATCATCTGGGAGGGGAAATCCTGCAAGAGTCAAATAGAGAGAAGGATCTGGGGTTGATATCACACCGAACCTGTCCCCAGAGGCCCACATCAAAAGAATATCATCAGCGGCATATGCTAGACTGGCCAACATAAGAACTGCCTTCAGAAACTTGTGTAAGGAATCTTTCAGAACCCTGTATACCACTTAAGTAAGACCAATCCTGGAGTATGCAGCTTCAGCCTGGAGTCCATACCTAGTTAAACACAAGACAAAGTTAGAGAAGATTCAGCGGTATGCCACCAGGCTCGTCCCGGAACTGAGAGAATTGAGCTACGAGGAAAGGCTAAAGGAGCTGAACCTCACATCCCTGGAAAACAGAAGAGTAAGGGGAGACATGATAACCACCTACAAAATTCTCATGGGAATTGACAGGGTGGACAAAGACAAACTCTTCAACACGGGTGGGACACGAACAAGGGGACACAGGTGGAAACTTAGTACCCAGATGAGCCACAGAGACGTTAGAAAGAATTTTTTCAGTGTCAGAGTAGTTAATAAATGGAATGCACTAGGAAGTGATGTGGTGGAGGCTGACTCCATACACAGTTTCAAATGTAGATATGATAGAGCCCAGTAGGCTCAGGAATCTGTACACCAGTTGATTGACAGTTGAGAGGCGGGACCAAAGAGCCAAAGCTCAACCCCCGCAAGCACAATTAGATGAGTACAATTAGGTGAGTACACACACGCACACCTTCATAGGGGTCTGGTAGCTGAGCGGACAGTGCGCAGGACTCGTAATTCTGTAGCCCGGGTTCGATTCCCGGACTAGGCAGAAACAAATGGGCAAAGTTTCTTTCACACCTGTTACCTAGCAATAAATAGGTACCTGGGAGTTAGACAGCTGTTACGGAGCAGCTTCCTGGGTGTGTGTGTGGGGGGGGGGAGGAGGGGAATTAGTAGTTAGTAACAGTTGATTTATTGACATTTGAGAGGCGGGCCGAAAGAGCCGAGCTCAACCCTCGCAACTTCAATAGGTGAATAAAACTAGGTGAATACACACTCACACTCACAATATGATACCCAAGCATGATGTGCCAGGTGGAAATGGAATGAGAGACTGGAAGGTAAAACAATTTCTCTCTTTGAAATTCCAGTTTTAAAATTGGAGCCGAACATCGCAATGCGAACTGGAGACAAAATAAAAACAGGTGCACTATACGAGGGGAAGCGAGAGAGAAAAAATACACACACACACACACACGCACACACAGTGTGTGTGAGTGTGTGTGCGCATGTGTGTGCGTGTGTGTACTCACCTAATTGTGCTTGCGGGGGTTGAGCTCTGGCTCAGAGGCGGGACCAAAGAGCCAGAGCTCAACCCCCGCAAGCACAATTAGGTGAGTACACACACGCACACACATGCACACACACACACTCACACACACACACACACACACACACACACACACACACACACACACACACACACACACACACACACTCACGTGAAAGTGTGTGTGCGTGTGTGTATGAATAGAAAACAACAGTGAAAGAACAGGTATTGAAACTTCGAACAGGCGAGGACAGGTATACAGAGAATGACAGAGAGGTGTGTGAGGAACTCAACAAGAAGTTCCAGGAGGTCTTCACAATAGAACAGGGTGAGGTCACTGTGCTAGGAGAAAGGGAGGTAAACCAGGCGGCCTTGGAGGAGTTCGAAATTACGAGAGAGGAGGGCAAGAGACACCTGCTGGACCTGGATGTTAGAAAGGCTGTTGGTCCAGATGGGATCTCACCATGGGTACTGAAAGAGTGTGCAGAGGCACTTTGCTTGCCACTCTCCATAGTGTATAGTAAGTCACTAGAGACGGGAGACCTACCAGAAATATGGAAGACGGCGAATGTGGTCCCAATATACAAAAAGGGCGACAGACAAGAGGCACTGAACTACAGGCCAGTGTCCTTGACTTGTATACCATGCAAGGTGATGGAGAAGATCGTGAGAAAAAACCTGGTAACACATCTGGAGAGAAGGGACTTCGTGACAAATCGCCAACATGGGTTCAGGGAGGGTAAATCTTGCCTTACAGGCTTGATAGAATTCTACGATCAGGTGACACAGATTAAGCAAGAAAGAGAGGGCTGGGCGGACTGCATTTTCTTGGATTGTCGGAAAGCCTTTGACACAGTACCGCATAAGAGGCTGGTACATAAGCTGGAGAGACAGGCAGGTGTAGCTGGTAAGGTGCTCCAGTGGATAAGGGAGTATCTAAGCAATAGGAAGCAGAGAGTTACGGTGAGGGGTGAGACCTCCGATTGGCGTGAAGTCACCAGTGGAGTCCCACAGGGCTCTGTACTCGGTCCTATCTTGTTTCTGATATATGTAAATGATCTCCCGGAGGGTATCGATTCATTTCTTTCAATGTTTGCGGACGATGCTAAAATTATGAGAAGGATTAAAACAGAAGAGGACTGTTTGAGGCTTCAAGAAGACCTAGACAAGCTGAAGGAATGGTCGAACAAATGGTTGTTAGAGTTTAACCCAACCAAATGTAATGTAATGAAGATAGGTGTAGGGAGCAGGAGGCCAGATACAAGGTATCATCTGGGAGAGGAAATTCTTCAGGAGTCAGAGAAGGAAAAAGACTTGGGGGTTGATATCACGCCAGACCTGTCTCCTGCAGCACATATCAAGCGGATAACATCAGCGGCATATGCCAGGCTGGCCAGCATACGAACGGCATTCAGAAACTTGTGTAAAGAATCATTCAGAACTTTGTATACCACATATGTCAGGCCAATCCTGGAGTATGCAGCCCCAGCATGGAGTCCATATCTAGTCAAGGATAAGACTAAACTGGAAAAGGTTCAAAGGTTTGCCACCAGACTAGTACCCGAGCTGAGAGGTATGAGCTACGAGGAGAGACTACGGGAATTAAACCTCACTTCGCTGGAAGACAGAAGAGTTAGGGGGGACATGATCACCACATTCAAGATTCTGAAGGGAATTGATAGGGTAGATAAAGACAGTCTATTTAACACAAGGGGAACACGCACAAGGGGACACAGGTGGAAACTGAGTGCCCAAATGAGCCACAGAGATATTGGAAAGAACTTTTTTAGTGTCAGAGTGGTTGACAAATGGAATGCATTAGGGGGTGATGTGGTGGAGGCTGACTCCATACACAGTTTCAAGTGTAGATATGACAGAGCCCGATAGGCTCAGGAATCTGTACACCTGTTGATTGACGGTTGAGAGGCGGGACCAAAGAGCCAGAGCTCAACCCCCGCAAACACAACTAGGTGAGTACACGCACACACGCACACGCACACACACACACACACACACACACACACACACACACACACACACACCCACACACACACACACGCACACACGCACATGCGCACACGCGCTCACACGCGCGCGCGCACACGCACGCCGTCTGATAGCTGAGTGGACAGCGCTCTGGACTCGTAATCTAGGGTTGGGGTTCGATCCCCGGTGATGGCGGAAACAAAATGTGCAGAGTTTGTTTCACCCAAGATGCCCCTGTTACCTAGCAGTAAATAGGTTCCTAGGAGTTAGACAGCTGTTACGGGCTGCTTCCTGTATGTGTGTGTGTGTGTGTGTGTGTGTGTGTGTGTGTGTGTGTGTGTGTGTGTGTGTGTGTGTGTGTATGTGTGTGTGTGTGTGTGTGTGTGTGTGTGTGTAAAAAAATAGTTAGCAGTTAGTAACAGTTGATTGATTGACAGTTGAGAGGCGGGCCGAAAGAGCAGAGCTCAACCACCGCAAGCACAAATAGGTTATCTTGAGGTTATCTTGAGATGATTTCGGGGCTTTAGTGTCCCCGCGGCCCGGTCCTCGACCAGGCCTCCACCCCCAGGAAGCAGCCCGTGACAGCTGACTAACACCCAGGTACCTATTTTACTGCTAGGTAACAGGGGCATAGGGTGAAAGAAACTCTGCCCATTGTTTCTCGCCGGCGCCTGGGATCGAACCCGGGTTCACAGGATCACATGTCCAGTGTGCTGTCCGCTCGGCCGACCGGCTCCCTGTATACGTCAATACATGCACAGTAGAAGTTGTTGAATCTAATTCGATTTAAAGTGTTAAATATAAATTTGATAAAAGCGTGAGAAAAGTGTCCTTGCGTTACTCTAGGAAGGTTGGGGAGACGGGGGTCTGGGAGCCTAGCTCGGGCCTCCAAGTATCCTTGTTTACCCGGTCGATTCCTCTGAGGATTTTGTAGGTTGTGATCAGTACATCAAGATCAGTACACAGATATCGCTACCAATATTGTAACTAATATTTTGTACATATTATTAATGTAGAAATTTAATGCTTAAGTTCTCTATCTATACCCACTCCAATAGTGTTGCTTACTGTAAGTTCCAAGAAATGAACATTTAAGATCAATACAAGAAATCAATGAAAGAAATGAACATTTAAGATCAATACAAGAAATCAATGAAAGAAATGAACATAATACTGTACTTTGTAAATACAGAAACATATCGCTATGAAATGACAATGGCGGAATCTATCAATAAAAACCTTTTTGAGACAATTGAGTGACTCGTACCAGTATTCTGGTGAATCCCAGACACCTTCCTCAACCGGTTCAGGGCCTTCTTCTTGAGGTTATCTTGAGATGATCTCGGGGCTTTAGTGTCCCCGCGGCCCGGTCTTCGACCAGGCCTCTACCCCCAGGAAGCAGCAAGTGACAGCTGACTAACACCCAGGTACCTATTTTACTACTAGGTAACAGGGACATTCAGGGTGAAAGAAACTTTGCCCATTTGTTTCTGCCTCGTGCGGGAATCGAACCCGCGCCACAGAATTACGAGTCCTACGCGCTATCCACCAGGCTACGAGGCCTCCAGAACCTCTCAATGAATTCAGTTGAGTTCCGGGTTGGTCGACGTGTGTACCATCGTGGCTGAGTCGGTTAAGGCAGGTGTGTCTAGGAACCACCAGAACGCTTGGTTCAAGTCACTCAATTACCTCAACATTATTTTCACAATAACACATGTTTTGAATAACTATTGGCACTCGAAAAAGGAGAAAAGTAATGAGTGTGAACGAAACAATGAGAAGACGAACAAAGGAATCGTACAACTTCAAAACAAAATTCGTCGTAAAGAGCATGGGAAGAGGCGGAAGGTGAAAGGTTCGGGTGAAAAAAAAGAGAGAGAGAGCAGAGGAGAAAATAGGAGACAAGAGGACACTGGGGAAGAGAAGAGAGACAAAAAGGAGAAAAACAGTAAGAGGAGGGACTTGTAAACAAGTCCCTCCAAGGGCCTTGTCTTGGACTTGCAGACACGAGTAGAGGCTTGTAACAATCAGGTGGGAAGTGGGTTGTTACACTGAGTATCAGCCAAGCAAATGAACAACAACATTAACTGTAAACAATAAACAATAACAACAAACAACAACAATAACAAAAACAACCATATCAACATCTGCAACAATAACAAAAATAATACAGCAGTAACAACAACAACAACAACAGTAATTTCAATAACAAAAGTACAAGCAACAATATTATAACGTCAATAACAACAACAATATTATAACGTCAATAACAACAACAATATTATAACATCAATAACAACAACAATATTATAACATCAATAACAACAACAATATTATAACATCAATAACAACAACAATATTATAACATCAATAACAACAACAATATTATAACATCAATAACAACAACAATATTATAACGTCAATAACAACAACAATATTATAACGTCAATAACAACAACAATATTATAACGTCAATAACAACAACAATATTATAACGTCAATAACAACAACAATATTATAACATCAATAACAACAACAATATTATAACATCAATAACAACAACAATATTATAACGTCAATAACAACAACAATATTATAACGTCAATAACAACAACAATATTATAACGTCAATAACAACAACAATATTATAACATCAATAACAACAACAATATTATAACATCAATAACAACAACAATATTATAACATCAATAACAACAACAATATTATAACGTCAATAACAACAACAATATTATAACGTCAATAACAACAACAATATTATAACGTCAATAACAACAACAATATTATAACGTCAATAACAACAACAATATTATAACGTCAATAACAACAACAATATCGATAACAAAATATCAACAATAACAACAACAATAACGTAAATAATAGCAACAACAAAAATAATAACGACATAAACAACAACAATAACACATATAACAACAACAACAACAAACACAGCATGAACAGTACACACAATAACAAAAGTACTAAGATAACAAAAGCACTAAGATAACAAAAGCACTAAGATAACAAAAGCACTAAGATAACAAAAGCACTAAGATAACAAAAGCACTAAGATAACAAAAGCACTAAGATAACAAAAGCACTAAGATAACAAAAGCACTAAGATAACAAAAGCACTAAGATAACAAAAGCACTAAGATAACAAAAACACAAGGAACAAAAGTAGAGGGGAACCCCTTAAAGTCTTCAAGTAAACTCATCAGCAGTAAACTACGGTAAACTCCTCCACAACCCACCAACTGTCCACCAAAATACACAGAAATCACAATAGCACATTTTATTATTATTATCATTATTATTATTACATTAAACAGAACACACGAGCAGAATTTAATGATTTTAGATTCTTGTCTAAGCGTTCTCGAGTCAGTTGTTCGATTCCCAACTAGTTACCAAATTGCTCAATTGTACTCGCCTAATTATGGTTGCGGGGGTTAAGCTACTGCTGTTTAGTCCTCCTACACAACTGTCAGTCAACTAGCGGAGGGGTTCTAGAAATTTTTAGGTTTTATCATCTTTACATCAGAAACTCTATGGAGTCTGCATCCACCCCCATCGTTTCTTAGTGATGTGGCTCACTACATAACTTTTTGTTTATGTCTGCGTGGCCCATTTCTGTACTGTTTTCATGTCTTTATTAGTTTATCACTCGAGCTAAATAGCCTGTCCTTATCTGTCCCATCAATTCCCTCCAGAATTTTGTATATAGGAATTATGTTCTCCCAACTCTTATCTCTTTCAGTGACTGAAAGTCTAATTCAGGAGCCATCCCTCGTAAGATCATACCTGTCAATTCTGGAACTAGTCTGAAGGCATACCTCTGAACCAACCCGTTCTCGCACTTTCTTATAGTCAATATTGACTTATTAAATACATGCATATGTGACATACTAATTTATTGTGAATATTTTAGTTTACCTTGAAAAGCTTCATAGAAAACACCGACCTTACCTAACCTTCTTAGTATGTTAAGATAAGCATCTTATTGCTTCGTAATTACAATTATTACTTAACATATACCTATAATTGGTTAAGTAATAATTGTAATTACGAAGCAATAAGATACTTATCTTAACATACTAAGAAGGTTAGGTAAGGTCGGTGTTTTCTATGAAGCTTTTAAAGGTAAACTAAAATATTCACAATAAATTAGTATGTCACATATGCACTTATTTAATAAGTCAATATTGACTTAAAGAAAGTGCGAGAACGGGTTGTCTGAACTTCCAATGACTGCGTCTTGTGTTTGGACAGATATGGATTTCGCGCTGGAGCCGCACACTCCAGGAATGGTCTGACATACGTGATACAAAATCTTTATGAGCTCTTTCACAAATTTCTAATATTAGTAATAATGTTGGCTAACTTGATAATGCCACTGATGCTGGCCAACATCAGTTGAGCCTTTTGATGTTGATTCCAGAAGACAGGTTCAATGTTATCAACCCCGAGGCCTTTCTCTTTACCCCGAATCTTGAGGGATTTCATTGAGGGAATTCCGTTTGCTACCTTGTGTCCAGCCTCCTGTTTCCTACTCACTAATCCTAATCATTTCTAATCATAATTTCCTAATCACTACTTTCCATATATTCGAGTTAAACTCTTAGCTATTTGCTGGGCCACTCAGTCTGCCCAAGTCATCCTGTATTCTCTTGATTTCTTCCTCTTATCTTAATGCTATTTGTGTATCATCCGCATACATCCAGTGGAATGATCCTATTCCCTCTGGAAGATAAGATTCTTGACGTCAAGATTCTTGGCGTACTGACGGAGTTAACGTATTCTTGACGTACTGACGGAGTTGACGTATTCTCGACGCACTGACGGAGTTAACGTATTCTTGACGCACTGACGGAGTTGACGTATTCTTGACGCACTGACGGAGTTAACGTATTCTTGACGCACTGACGGAGTTGACGTATTCTTGACGCACTGACGGAGTTGACGTATTCTTGACGCACTGACGGAGTTGACGTATTCTTGACGCACTGACGGAGTTGACGTATTCTTGACGCACTGACGGAGTTGACGTATTCTCGACGTACTAACGAGGTTGTTGCCATGAACACTTTAACAAATGACGAAAAGAAAATTTTCGGTAATGTTTCCAACTTTATTAATAAAATAATCAAACATTATATGGACAAAATTAAAAACTTTAAATATTAGTTTTTTTTTCAGCAAAATTTAACAAAAGCAACGCATCAGGTTAATAGGGAAGGAGAAGATGCAGGGAAAGAAAGTTGGAAGGCCACTTTCCTGGTTCCAGCAGCCGCCAAATCCAAGCTTTCTTCACATTACAATATCCTCCCGTCAAGCACACACCGAAACTACGACGTTGGTACAACGTTCGAACAAGTTTTAACACCTAACCAGTTATAACAACCAATATAGCAAGTTGTAACAACGTTCTAATACGCCATAAACACGTTAAGCCAAGATGTAACAACTTTATTACAAGTTGTATCAAGCGGAAAATAGAGACAGTTACGGTTTGTGTTTCCATGGTTCAACAATACCCCTGCAAACCCCAACTTATGACTATCACTTCCTTACCAACACCCATCCACCCGTTACTGAATCATAACCATCCCTCTTCCCCATCCCTCTCTAACAGGTGAGCAAACATGTGCTCCAAATTACGTACTCCAATTACCTTACGCTTTCATTTCGTTATTTACCCAAGAACCCTCTTTGCCCTTCTCCTACCTGCTGCTAAATTCCCAATCTCCTTATCAATCCCTTTACTTCATATGGTTCTGTCTCACCCTATTTAACCGGCCCCCTTTTACTCCGATATCCAATTTCCAGCCCTTCACCCTGCTGTCCTCACTAGTGTGTCAAGCTGACCATGTGTGTTTCCATGTGTTTTGTGATCTTACTTCTTAGCAAGAGGTCAAAGATTTTGTGTGTGTGTCAATATTAGTGCTATCGGTCAATATTTGTTTAGGTCTGCGTTTCTACCTCCTTTGTGGAGTGACATGATCTCTGCTGTTTTGTGAGTTGGGGATTATATATATCGGGAGACATCTCCCGTCACGCAGGGTGCAGTCGCACCTCCACAGATCTCCTGTATCATCTATTGATACTGGTAATGGCTCAAATGGGCCACCACTTACGGGCTATTCATGCCCGTGCCACCTTTTGGGTGGCTTAATCTTCATCAATCAATCAATCGGGGATTATATCATTATCTTGGCTCCACTTCCTAATGATGTTTAGGGCTTGTGGTAGTATTTTTTGTTTTAGCTTCTTGATGAATAAAGACTGCCAATGACCCTCAGAGCTATTGTAAAGTGCATGGGGCATGCTGTCTATGGCGACTTCAAAATAATTTGCTGGTACTCGCATGAAACAGACGATCCCTCTTCAGCTTCAATGGTTTCAAGCCATGTTTCTTTCTCAGAGTAAAGGGTAACTATTATGTTTTTTAATAATTCATTCTGCTAAGCTCCTCTTACCGACGACCAACCCCACAATAGACAAATATATATATATATATATATATATATATATATATATATATATATATATATATATATATATATATATATATATATATATATGACAGTGTCAGACCACGGAGGAAAATTGAAACAGGAATTTCCTTAAGTACTTTC
This sequence comes from Procambarus clarkii, assembly GCF_040958095.1. Classification (NCBI taxonomy): domain Eukaryota; kingdom Metazoa; phylum Arthropoda; class Malacostraca; order Decapoda; family Cambaridae; genus Procambarus; species Procambarus clarkii. Next base: position 29,158,559 of record NC_091206.1, on the reverse strand, counting down.
GTATATTAATACATCTTCGGAAGGAGTTCTTTCACTCCTTCTGAAGATGTATTAATATACAAAAGTACTAAAGGAAATTCCTGTTTCAATTTTCCTCCGTGGTCTGACACTGTAAAATTTTAATCACGTGTTTATTTTCGTGGTTTTACACTATATATATATATATATATATATATATATATATATATATATATATATATATATATATATATATATATATATATATATATATATATATGTGTGTGTATGTGTGTGTGTGTGTGTGTGTGTGTGTGTGTGTGTGTGTTGAATATGATCAGAAGGGTACGACTAATGATTATAAGATGAATCTTCTCAATATTACTTATGTTTTTCTTCACTGTCGAGGGTAGTTGAAAAATTAACTGTCCAAAGTTCATTTTCACACTTTATGTTCTGACGCCTAGGGAAGCGTTTCACAAGTCACTCCTTACATTTTCAAAGACAAGTTTTACATACTCTGCCAAGGCTTATATTCGCTTGGGATGAGGTGATACACGACATGATTGAGATGATGATCGAGATGTTCATCTCAATCCACCCAAGCAAGGTTGCAATGTTTAGCCACCCAAGAGGTGACACGGCCATGAAAATCCTGTACATCACAGTTTTAATTTCAGTTCAGTGGACTTACACTTCAGTAGTGTGGATATGTGCACTGGATATGTATTCAGTGTGGATTTACTGAGCTATACATATACTAAACTGTAAATAAAACTGTGATTTACGGGCTATTCATGCCCGTGCCACCTCTTGGGTGACTTAATTTTCATCAATCTGTAAAGCCATCATTTTGAAGATTATTAAATGCGAAAGGAATAAAGGAAATTCCCACCTTAATCCTACCTTCATGGTCAGACACTGTCACATTGTGTCTGACCATATATATATGTATATGTATATATATATATATATATATATATATATATATATATATATATATATATATATATATATATATATATATATATATATATAGAGAGAGAGAGGGGACCACCACAACCCTGTTTTGACCTCTACTGCTGTCTGTAATTAATGACCACTATTAGAATAATGGTTGGTCTGGTGCAGCCAATATGTGTTGGCATTGTTACATGTGTTCTTGTGGTGTACACGTACATGTGTTCTTGTGGTGTACACGTACATGGGTTCTTGTGGTGTACACGTACATGGGTTCTTGTGGTGTACACGTACATGTGTTCTTGTGGTGTACACGTACATGTGTTCTTGTGGTGTACACCTACATGGGTTCTTGTGGTGTACATGTACATGTGTTCTTGTGGTGTACACGTACATGGGTTCTTGTGGTGTACACATACATGGGTTCTTGTGGTGTACACGTACATGGGTTCTTGTGTACACGTACATGGGTTCTTGTGGTGTACACATACATAGGTTCTTGTTGTGTACACGTACATGGGTTCTTGTGGTGTACACGTACATGGGTTCTTGTGGTGTACACGTACATGGGTTCTTGTGGTGTACACGTACATGGGTTCTTGTGGTGTACACGTACATGTGTTCTTGTGGTGTACACGTACATGTGTTCTTGTGGTGTACACGTACATGGGTTCTTGTGGTGTACACGTACATGGGTTCTTGTGGTGTACACGTACATGGGTTCTTGTGTACACGTACATGGGGTTCTTGCGGTGTACACGTACATGGGATCTTGTGGTGTACACGTACATGGGTTCTTGTGGTGTACACGTACATGGGTTCTTGTGTACACGTACATGGGTTCTTGTGGTGTACACATACATAGGTTCTTGTTGTGTACACGTACATGGGTTCTTGTTGTGTACACGTACATGTGTTCTT
>NC_091206.1:29147754-29156220 GCF_040958095.1 Procambarus clarkii | reverse complement strand
TGAGGGTCATTTAGACGTTAATTTCATCAAGTCCCTGTTAATATGGGAAGACACAGTGTCTATGCTTAAGGCACAACTCTCCTAAACACGAGAGGCAGTACCTGTTATGTACGCTTAAGGTACGCTTAAGGCGTACCTGTTATGCCAGTTGCTGGAAGGCTTCTGTGCTGGCTAGGGTTCGAGTCTCTGGTGGGAAAGTGTTCTAAAGTTGTATACTTCACTCTCGTGTTTAGGAGAGTTGTGCCTTAAGCATAGACACTGTGTCTTCCCATATTAACAGGGACTTGATGAAATTAACGTCTAAATGACCCCTCACTGGCTCTAGTGCTCTTGGGAGGTGGTGATCTTTGGTGTATTTAAATGCTCCGAAATTACCATCTCTTTTAAGGGTCTGAGCAGGTGGTGGAGAGGGTTAAGGCGTACCTGTTATGCCAGTTGCTGGAAGGCTTCTGTGCTGGCTAGGGTTCGAGTCTCCAGGTGGGAAAGTGTTCTAAAGTTGTATATATATATATATATATATATATATATTATATATATATATATATATATATATATATATATATATATATATATATATATATATATATATATATATATATATATATATATATATTATATTAATATTATATATATTATATATATATAGATATATATATATATAGATATATAAATATATATATATATATATATATATATATATATATGTATATTATAAATATATATTATTAAATATGACCGAAAAGTAAGATTAATAATTCTAACACGAATTTTCTCAATCTTTCGTACATTACGTTTCACTGTTGGAGGTAAATAAAAAATCACTTCTCCAAAATTAATTTTTATTTCTAGTCTGAAGCGACACGGGCGCGTTTCGTAAAACTTATACATTTTCAAAGACTTCACAAATACACAACTGATTAGAACTTGCGTTTTCCCTGATTTTATATCTACATTTGAGTGAGTGGAAAGGGTGATGTGGCATTAACACAAGACAGAACACTAGGGATATTAATAGGGTATTAAAAGTATCAACACAAGACAGAACAGAAACAATGGGTATTGAATAGAAGTGTTTGTAGAAAGCCTATTGGTCCATATTTCTTGATGCTTCTATATTGGAGCGGAGTCTTGAGGTGGGTAGAATATAGTTGTGCAATAATTGGCTGTTGATTGCTGGTGTTGACTTCTTGATGTGTAGTGCCTCGCAAACGTCAAGCCGCCTGCTATCGCTGTATCTATCGATGATTTCTGTGTTGTTTACTACTAGGATTTCTCTGGTGATGGTTTGGTTATGGGAAGAGATTATATGTTCCTTAATGGAGCCCTGTTGCTTATGCATCGTTAAACGCCTAGAAAGAGATCTAGAAATCTCTTTCTAGGCGTTTAACGATGCATAAGCAACAGGGCTCCATTAAGGAACATATAATCTCTTCCCATAACCAAACCATCGCCAGAGAAATCCTAGTAAACAACACAGAAATCATCGATAGATACAGCGATAGCAGGCGGCTTGACGTTTGCGAGGCACTACACATCAAGAAGTCAACACCAGCAATCAACAGCCAATTATTGCACAACTATATTCTACCCACCTCAAGACTCCGCTCCAATATAGAAGCATCAAGAAATATGGACCAATAGGCTTTCTACAAACACTTCTATTCAATACCTATTGTTTCTGTTCTGTCTTGTGTTGATACTTTTAATACCCTATTAATATCCCCTAGTGTTCTGTCTTGTGTTAATGCCACATCACCCTTCCCACCTCACTCAAATGTAGATATAAATCAGGGAAACGCAAGTTCTAATCAGTTGTGCATTTGTGAAGTCTTTGAAAATGTAATAAGTTTTACGAAACGCGCCCGTGTCGCGTCAGACTAGAAATAAAAATGAATTTTGGAGAAGTGATTTTTGATTTACCTCCAACAGTGAAACGTAATGTACGAAAGATTGAGAAAATTCGTGTTAGAATTATTAATCTTACTTTTTCGGTCATATTTAATAATATATATTTATATATAAATATATATATATATATATATATATATATATATATATATATATATATATATATATATATATATATATATATATTTATATATCTATATATATATATATATATATATATATATATATATATATTTATATTATATATATATATATATATATATATATATATATATTATATATATATATATATATATATATATATATATATATAGTCGTACCTAGTAGCCAGAACTCACTTCTCAGCCTACTATTCAAGGCCCGATTTGCCTAATAAGCCAAGTTTTCCTGAATTAATATATTTACTATAATATTTTTCTTATGAAATGATAAAGCTACCCTTTTCTCTATGTATGAGGTCAATTTTTTTTATTGGAGTTAAAATTAACGTAGATATATGACCGAACCTAACCAACCCTACCTAACCTAACCTAACCTATATTTATAGGTAAGGTTAGGTTAGGTAGCCAAAAAAAGCTAGGTTAGGTTAGGTTAGGTAGGTTAGGTAGACGAAAAAACATTAATTCATGAAAACTTGGCTTATTAGGCAAATCGGGCCTTGAATAGTAGGCTGAGAAGTGCGTTCTGGCTATTAGGTACGACATATATATATATATATATATATATATTATATATATATATATATATATATATATATATATATATATATATATATATATATATATATATATATATATATATATGTCGTACCTAGTAGCCAGAACTCACTTCTATGCCTACTATGCAAGGCCCGATTTGCCTAATAAGCAAAGTTTTCTTGAATTAATATATTTTCTCTAATTTTTTCTTATGAAATGATAAAGCTACCCATTTCATTACGAATGAGGTGAATTTTTTTTATTGGAGTTAAAATTAACGTAGATATATGACCGAACCTAACCAACCCTACCTAACCTAACCTAACCTATCTTTATAGGTTAGGTTAGGTTAGGTAGCGGAAAAAGTTAGGTTAGGTTAGGTTAGGTAGGTTAGGTAGTCGAAAAACAATTATTTCATGAAAACTTGGGTTATTAGGCAAATCGGGCCTTGCGTAGTAGGCATAGAAGTGCGTTCTGGCTACTAGGTACGACATATATATATATAAATATATATATATATATATATATATATATATATATATATATAATGTCGTACCTAGTAGCCAGAACTCACTTCTCAGCCTACTATTCAAGGCCCGATTTGCCTAATAAGCCAAGTTTTCCTGAATTAATATATTTACTATAATTTTTTTCTTATGAAATGATAAAGCAACCCTTTTCTCTATGTATGAGGTCAATTTTTTTTATTGGAGTTAAAATTAACGTAGATATATGACCGAACCTAACCAACCCTACCTAACCTAACCTAACCACTATTTATAGGTAAGGTTAGGTTAGGTAGCCAAAAAAAGCTAGGTTAGGTTAGGTTAGGTAGGTTAGGTAGACGAAAAAACATTAATTCATGAAAACTTGGCTTATTAGGCAAATCGGCCTTGAATAGTAGGCTGAGAAGTGCGTTCTGGCTATTAGGTACGACATATATATATATATATATATATATATATATATATATATATATATATGTCGTACCTAGTAGCCAGAATGCACTTCTCAGCCTACTATGCAAGGCCCGATTTGCTTAATAAGCCAAGTTTTCATGAATTAATATTTTTTCGACTGCCTAACCTACCTAACCTAACCTAACCTAACTTTTTTGGCTACCTAACTTAACCTACCAATTAACTTAATACTTAACCTATAAAGATAGGTTAGGTTAGGTTAGGTAGGGTTGGTTAGGTTCAGTCATATATCAACGTTAATTTTAACTCCAATAAAAAAAAATTGACCTCATACATAATGAAATGGGTAGCTTTATCATTTCATAAGAAATTTTTTTAGAAAATATATTAATTCATGAAAACTTGGCTTATTAGGCAAATTGGCCTTGCATAGTAGGCTGAGAAGTGCGTTCTGGCTACTAAGTACGACATATATATATATATATATATATATATATATATATATATATGTCGTACCTAGTAGCCAGAACGCACTTCTCAGCATACTATGCAAGGCCCGATTTGCCTAATAAGCCAAGTTTTCATGAATTAATATATTTTCTTTAATTTTTTTCTTATGAAATGATAAAGCTACCCATTTCATTATGTATGAGGTCAATTTTTATTTATTGGAGTTAAAATTAACGTAGATATATGACCGAACCTAACCAACCCTACCTAACCTAACCTAACCTAACCTATCTTTATAGGTTAGGTTAGGTTAGGTAGCCGAAAAAGTTAGGTTAGGTTAGGTAGGTTAGGTAGTCGTAAAACAATTATTTCATGAAAACTTGGCTTATTAGGCAAATCGGGCCTTGCATAGTAGGCTGAGAAGTGCGTTCTGGCTACTATGTACGACATATATATAAATATATATATATATATATATATATATATATATATATATATATATATATATATATATATATATATATATATATATATATATATATATATATATATATATATATATATATGTCGTACCTAGTAGCCAGAATGCACTTCTCAGCCTACTATGCAAGGCCCGATTTGCCTAATAAGCCATGTTTTCCTGAATTAATATATTTTCCCTATTTTTTTTCTTAAGAAATGATAAACCTACCTATTTCATTATGTATGAGGTTAATTTTTTTTTATTGGAGTTAAAATTAACGTAGATATATGACCAAACCTAACCAACACTACCTAACCTAACCTATCTTTATAGGTTATGTTAGGTTAGGTAGCCGAAAAAGTTAGGTTAGGTTAGGTAGTCGAAAAAACATTAATTCATGAAAACTTGACTTATTAGACAAATTGGGCCTTGCATAGTAGGCTGAGAAGTGCATTCATTGAGAAGTACATATATGTCGTATATATATATATATATATATATATATATGTCGTACCTAGTAGCCAGAACTCACTTCTCAGCCTACTATTCAAGGCCCGATTTGCCTAATAAGCCAAGTTTTCCTGAATTAATATATTTACTATAATTTTTTTCTTATGAAATGATAAAGCAACCCTTTTCTTTATGTATGAGGTCAATTTTTTTTTATTGGAGTTAAAATTTACGTAGATATATGACCGAACCTAACCAACCCTACCTAACCTAACCTAACCTATATTTATAGGTAAGGTTAGGTTAGATAGCCAAAAAAAAGCTAGGTTAGGTTAGGTTAGGTAGGTTAGTAGACGAAAAAAACATTAATTCAAGAAAACTTGGCTTATTAGGCAAATCGGGCCTTGAATAGTAGGCTGAGAAGTGCGTTCTGGCTATTAGGTACGACATAATATATATATATATATATATATATATATATATATATATATATATATATATATATATATATATATATATATATATATGTCGTACCTAGTAGCCAGAACTCACTTCTCAGCCTACTATTCAAGGCCCGATTTGCCTAATAAGCCAAGTTTTCCTGAATTAATATATTTACTATAATTTTTTTCTTATGAAATGATAAAGCAACCCTTTTCTCTATGTATGAGGTCAATTTTTTTTTATTGGAGTTAAAATTAACGTAGATATATGACCGAACCTAACCAACCCTACCTAACCTAACCTAACCTATATTTATAGGTAAGGTTAGGTTAGGTAGCCAAAAAAAGCTAGGTTAGGTTAGGTTAGGTAGGTTAGGTAGACGAAAAAACATTAATTCATGAAAACTTGGCTTATTAGGCAAATCGAGCCTTGAATAGTAGGCTGAGAAGTGCGTTCTGGCTATTAGGTACGACATATATATATATATATATATATATATATATATATATATATATATATATATATATATATATATATATATATATATGTCGTACCTAGTAGCCAGAACTCACTTCTCAGCCTACTATGCAAGGCCCGATTTGCCTAATAAGCCAAGTTTTCATGAATTAATGTTTTTTCGTCTACCTAACCTACCTAACCTAACCTAACCTAGCTTTTTTTGGCTACCTAACCTAACCTTACCTATATATATAGGTTAGGTTAGGTTAGGTAGGGTTGGTTAGGTTCGGTCATATATCTACGTTAATTTTAACTCCAATAAAAAAAAATTGACCTCATACATAGTGAAAAGGGTAGCTTTATCATTTCATAAGAAAAAAATTATAGTAAATATATTAATTCAGGAAAACTTGGCTTATTAGGCAAATCGGGCCTTGAATAGTAGGCTGAGAAGTGAGTTCTGGCTACTAGGTACGACATATATATATATATATATATATATGTCGTACCTAATAGCCAGAACGCACTTCTGGGCCTACTATGCAAGGCCCGATTTGCCTAATAAGCCAAGTTTTCCTGAATTAATATTTTTTCTCTAAATTTTTTCTTATGAAATGATGAAGCTACCCATTTCATTATGTATGAGGTAAAAAAAATTTTATTGGAGTTAAAATTAACGTAGATATATGACCGAACCTAACCAACCCTACCTAACCTAACCTAACCTATCTTTATAGGTTAGGTTAGGTTAGGTAGCTTAAAAAGTTAGGTTAGGTTAGGTTAGGTAGTCGAAAAACAATTAATTCATGAAAACTTGGCATACTAGGCAAATCGGGCCTTGCATAGTAGGCTCAGAAGTGCGTTCTGGCTACTAGGTACGACATATATATATATATATATATATATATATATATATATATATATATATATATATATATATATATATATATATATATATATATATATATATATATATATATATATATATATATTTATATATATATATATATATATATATATATATATATATATATATATATATATATATATATATATATATATATATATATATATACAGGCATACCTCAGTTTAAGAGTTTAATTTGTTCCTGGAGACGCCTCGTATTCCGAAATCTCGTATTCCGAAATCTCGTATTCCGAAATCTCGTATTCCGAAGCTAATTTCCCCATAAGAATTAATGGGAAATGAATTAATCTGTTCCTGACTACCCTAAAAAACCCACATCAAACTAAATTTTTATACCTAATTCATCTAAACAAACCTACGAAACTATGTTCAAGTTATTACTTACCTTGCTGTTGAATGCTGTAGGCGTATGGAAGATGGTGAGGAAGGGGGAGGAGGAGTTTCTGTTTTGGAAGGGGAGTCCCCTTCCATTATCACATCAGGCAGTGAGGACCTTTCTGATGTACTCTCCCTGGGACGTTTTATCTGAGTGCCACTAGGTCCTGGTTGAGGCTCACTGCTCGATTTTCTCACCACAAATCTGTCCATGGAAGCTTGCTTTTCCCTTCTTCGCAAGCTGTCTCTGTAGTAAGACATCACATTGTCATTGAAAAGATTAAGGCAACGGCATACTACAGCTTTCTCTGGGTGAGTCTTTTCAACATTGTTTGAATTTCTTCCCACATCTGACACACCTTCTAAATTACTGCAGAAGGGACATTCGCTACTGCCTCATCCTCCTCCACTGTAGAATTATCAGCTGTGTTGTCTTGCTGTTCCTGTTGAAGGGCTTGGAGTTCTTCGGTGGTCAGTTCTTCGTTATGTTCTTCCACCAACTCCTCCACATCATCACCATCCAATTCCAAGCCCATTTGCTGGCCTAGACTAACAATTTCCTCAACAATAGGCGCATCATTTAGAGGCTCACACCCCTCAAAGTCTAGTTCTCTCACACATTCAGGCCACAGTTTTCTCCAGCCAGAGATCAGGGTTCTTTGAGTCACTTCTTGCCAGGCTTTGTCAACGAGTTTTAAAGCACTTCAAATGTTAAAATGGTGTTTCCAAAACTCTTTGAGGGTGAGGTTTGTGTCTTCAGTCGCTTCAAAACATTTCTGGAAAAGTGTCCTTTCATAAAGTTTCTTAAAATTCGCTATGATTTTCTGGTCCATAGGCTGAATTAGAGGAGTGGTGTTAGGAGGAAGGAATTTAACTGTGAGGAATTTATTGTATCTGGGCAACAAATCATCTTCCAAGCCTGGAGGATGAGCAGGAGCATTGCCGAGGAGAAGCACGGCTTTGAGTGGCAAATGTTTCTCCTGCAGATATTTTTCTATGGCAGGGCACACCACTTCATTCACACACTCCGAAAAAATAAGACTAGTCACCCATGCTTTTTTATTAGCCTTCCACATCACACACAAATGGGATTTCTGCACTTTATACTGTTTGAAAACTCTTGGATTTTCAGAATGATACACTAGCAAGGGTTTAATTTTCAAATCGCCACTCGCATTTGAACACAGCACAAGCGTAAACCTATCTTTCATAGGCTTGTGTCCGGGCAAGGATTTTTCCTCCTTGGTAATGTATGTCCTCTTAGGCATTCTTTTCCAAAACAGTCCTGTTTCGTCACAATTAAACACTTGTTGCGGTAGGTATCCCTCAGCCTCTGCGAAGTCTTTAAATTCCTCAATAAATCGTCCAGCG